>NC_051196.1:0-44711 GCF_015220075.1 Falco rusticolus | reverse complement strand
TGTGGGCATATTTACTTGCACCCACCTGACGCATTGCTTTAAGGTCTTTCCAGAGATATTTTTCTTATGTTTATTAAGAAGACCTTCATAAGCTCATAAACGTCTCCTTCTGGGGACGAAACCTGATTCCCCATTATGGATTTCCCACAGCTCACCTCTCACCTCCGGAGGGATTTCTGGCCGGCTCCTGCTTCCTTTCAGCAGATCATTCAAAGTTCTGTAGGATTCGCTGCATGTCGCTCAGATAGGCGATTCGAGAGCCCTTCACACAGATCCTTAAATGCATCACGTCGGGGTCACCAATTTTGCGGTGATGAGGAGACGGGACGCAGCTTGATGCAAGCAAATGTCAGTTTATTGTACAGGAGCACGACTTTATATACACTTTCAAAGGCTGCGCGTTTTAAACTAATTGGTTCTTGAGGCTAAGCCTTGCATACTAGGCAATCCCTGATTGGCGGCTAATTAACAGCAAGGTGCTGCCTTTCCTTGGCGCCAACTTTGGTGCCATCCGTTTCCCACACCCCTGTGCTCTGCAAACATGCCTCATCATGTTAATTGCTGTCTAGACAATCTCATCATGTTGATTGCTGTCTAGACAAGCTCGAGCACACTCCCCTCAGCTAACTGATTGCCACGCATGGTCCTAGTTTGCAGCCTGCTCCGGCATCTCCCCCTTCCTGTTGCGCAAAAGAACCCCTGAAACCGAGCAAAAACAAGGCACAAGTAATAGAACAAATAAAAAACCAACTAAGACATATTATCAATGTCAAAATAACCCACTGTCTTTGTTCCGTACAGTTTTACACTTCAGACATTCTCTATCCTCCTCTTTTTTGCTTGTTAATTGCGAGGTTCCCCATCTCAGCCCTGAAAGCAGGTAGACCAACTTTTGTGGTACATTTCAGCTGGCTACAGGGGCAGTGTGAGAACAACTAACAGAACTCCTTTCTGGCACCTTCCCCGGTGGAGTTGTGCATAGGTAGTGCCTTGGAACAGTTTGTCTTCGTCCGAGTCCAAAAGTCAGCTGTTCCCATCTCAGCCCAGAAAGCATGTAGCACAATTTTTGTGCTGCCTTTCATCTGGCTGTTGGGGCAGTGTGAGAACAACCAACAGAACTCCTTTCTGGCACCTTCTCCGGTGGAGTTGTGCATGGGTAGTGCCTTGGAACAGTCTGTCTCCAGCCGAGTCCAAATGTCAGCTGTTCCCCATCTCAGCCCAGAAATCATGTAGTACAGCTTTTGTGGTGCCTTTCATCTGGCTGTTGGGGCAGTGTAAGAACTACCAACACAAATCCTTTCTGGCACCTTCCCCGGTGGAGTTGTCCATGGGGTGTGCCTTGGAACAGTTTTCTCCGTCCGTGTCCAAAAGTCAGCTGTTCCCATCTCAGCCCAGTAAGCAGGTAGCCCAACTTTTGTAGTGCCTTCCATCTGGCTATCCTGGCAGTATGAGAACTGCCAACAGAAATCCTTTCTCTGGCACCTTCGCCGGTGGAGTTGTGCATGGGGTGTGCCTTGGAAGAGTTTGTCTCCAGCCGAGTCCAAAATTCAGCGATTCCCCATCTCAGCCCAGAAAGCAGGTAGCCCTACTTTTGTGGTGCCTTTCAGCTGCCTACCGGTGCAGTATGAGAACTATAAGCAGAATTCCTTCCAGGCACCTTCCCCGGTGGAATTGTGCATGGGATGTGCCTTGGAACAGTTTGTCTCCAGCCGAGTCCAAAGTCAGCGGTTGCGGCGAATGAAGAGACGGGGCGCAGCTTGATGCAAGCAAATGTCAATTTATTGTACAGAAGCACGAGGTTATATACACTTTCAGAAGCTGCGCGTTTTAAAAAGATTGGTTCTTGAAGCTAAGCCTTGCATACTAGGCAATCCCTGATTGTT
Organism: Falco rusticolus; assembly: GCF_015220075.1. Taxonomy (NCBI): domain Eukaryota; kingdom Metazoa; phylum Chordata; class Aves; order Falconiformes; family Falconidae; genus Falco; species Falco rusticolus. The sequence goes on along the minus strand of NC_051196.1, from coordinate 42,828 downwards.
GGTTAACTACCAGCAATTAACAGCAAGGTGTTACCTTTCCTTGGCACCATCCCTTTCCCGCTCCCCTGTGCTCTGTAAACACGTCTCATCATGTTAATTGTTGTCTAGACAAGCTCAAGCACATTCCCCTCAGCTAACTGATTGCCACGCATGGTCCTAGTTTCCAGCCCGCTCCTGCAGGCGGTTGCCCATCTCAGCCCAGAAAGCAGGTAGCACAACTTTTGTGGTGCCTTTCATCTGGCTACCGCGGCAGTATGAGAACTACAAGCAGAATTCCTTCCAGGCTTCTTCCCCGGTGGAATTGTGCATTGGGTGTGCCTTGGAAGAGTTTGTCTCCAGCCGAGTCCAAAAGTCAGCGGTTCCCCATCTCAGCCCAGAAAGCAGGTAGAGCAACTTTTGTGGTGCCTTTCAGCTGCCTACCAGGGCAGTGTGAGAACAACTAACAGAACTCCTTTCTGGCACCTTCCCCGGTGGATTTGTGCATAGGTAGTGCCTTGGAACAGTTTTCTCCGTCCGTGTCCAAAAGTAAGCTGTTCCCATCTCAGCCCAGAAAGCATGTAGCACAACTTTTGTGGTGCCTTTCATCTGTCTATCCTGGCAGGATGTGAACTGCCATCAGAAATCCTTTCTCTGGTGCCTTCGCCGGTGGAATTGTGCATGGGGTGTGCCTTGGAAGAGTTTGTCTCCAGCCGAGTCCAAAAGTCAGCTGTTCCCATCTCAGCCCAGAAAGCAGGTAGCCCAACTTTTGTGGTGCCTTTCATCTGGCTATCAAGGCAATTGGAAAACTATCGATAGAATTCTTTCCTGGCACCTTCCCGGGTGGAGTAAGTGCATGGGGTGTGCCTTGGAACAGTTTGTCACCAGCCGAGTCCAAAAGTCAGTGGTTCCCCATCTCAGCCCAGAAAGCAGGCGAACACTTTTGTGCTGTCTTCCCTGGCTACAGGGCAGTGTGAGAACTACCCAGCAGTAGTCTTTTCTGGCACAGTCCACAATGGAGTTCCTCCTGGAAAGGTTTGTCTCCAGCCGAGTCCAAAAGTCAGCGGTTCCCCATCTCAGTCCAGAAGCACGTAGCACAACTTTTGTGGTGCCTTTCATCTGGCTACCGGGGCAGTGTGAGAACTACCAACAGAACTCCTTTCTGGCACCATCCCCGGTGGAGTTCTGCATGGGTTGTGCCTTGGAACAGTATTTCTCCAGCCGAGTGAAAAATTCAGCGGTTCCGCATTTCAGCCCAGAAATCAAGTAGCCCAACTTTTTGTGGTGCCTTTCATCTGGCTATCAGGCACTTGGAGACTATGAGCGCATCCTTCTGGAACCTTCCCCCGGTGGAGTTGTGCAATGGCCAGTGTCTTGGAACAGTTGTCTCCAGCCTAATCCCAATGTCACGCGTTTCCCCTCTCAAGCCAGAAAGGCAGGTAGCACAACTTTTGTTGTGCTTTCAACTGGCTTCCGGGGCAATGTAAAAACTACCAACAGAATTCCTTTCTCTGGCACCTTCCCCAGTGGAGTTGTGCATGAGGTGAGCCTTGGAACAGTTTCTTTCCAGCGGAGTCAAAAAGTCAGCGTTTCCCCATCTTCAGCCCTGAAAGCATGTAGCCTACTTTTCTGGTGTCTTTTCAATCTGGCTGTTGGGGCACTGTGAGAACTACAAGCAGAACTCCCTTCCTGGCACCTTCCCCGGTGCAGTTCTACATGGGGTGTTCCTTGGAACAGTTTGTCTCCAGACAAGTCCAATACTCAGCGTTTCCCCATCTCTACCCTAGAAAGCAGGTAGCCCATCTTTTGTTAAGTCTTTCATGTGGCTACCGGGGCAGTGTGAGAACTACCAACAGAATTCTTACCTGGCACATTCCCCGGTGGAGTTGTGCATGGGGTGTGCCTTGGAACAGTTTGTCTCCAGCCGAGTCCAAAAGTCAGCGTTTCCCCATCTCAGCCCAGAAAGCATGTAGCCCTACTTTGTGTGGTGTCTTTCAACTGGCTACAGGGGCAGTGTGAGAACTACCAACAGAATTCGTTCCTGGCACCTTCCCCGGTGGAGTTGTGCATGGGGTGAGCCTTGGAACAGTTTCTTTCCAGCGGAGTCCAAAAGTCAGCGTTTCCCCAACTCTAGCCCAGAAAGCAGGTAGCACAACATTTCTTGTGTCTTTACACTGGCTACTGGGGCAGTGTGAGAACTCCTAACAGAATGCTTACCTGGCACCTTCCCCGGTGGAGTTGTGCATGGGGTGTGCCTTGGAACAGTTTGTCTCCAGCGGAGACCAAAAGTCAGCGTTTCCCCATCTCAGCCCAGAAAGCAAGTCGCACCAAACCTTTGTTGTGCCTTTCAGCTGCTACCCTAGGCAGTATGAGGGAACTACCATAAGAATTCCTTTCTGGACCCTTCCCCGTGGGAGTTGTGCATAGGTAGTGCCTTGGAACATTTTTTTTCCGTCCGAGTCCAAAAGTTAGCGTTTCCGCCATCTCAGCCCAGAAAGAAGGTAGCACAGCTTTTGCAGTGCCTTTCAGCTGGCTACCAGGGTAGTGCTAGAACTACCAAAAGAATTCCTTCCGGCCCCTTCCTGGTGGAGTTGTGCATGGGGGTGCCTATCGAACAGTTTGTCTCCAGTCCGAGAGCCAAAAGGTCAGCTGTTCCCATCTCAGCCAAGAAATCAGGTAGCACTTTGTGGTGCCTTTCATCTGGCTTCCAGGGCAGTGTGAGAACTACCAAGAGAAATAAGTTCTCTGGCACCTTCCCAGGTGGAGTTGTGCATGGGGTGTGCCTTGGAACAGTTTGTCTCCAGCCGAGTCCAAAAGTCAGCGGTTCCCCATCTCAGCCCAGAAAGCAGGTAGCCCAACTTTTGTTGTGTCTTTCAACTGGCTACCGGGGCAGTGTAAGAACTACCAACAGAATTCCTTTCTGGCACCTTTCCTGGTGGATTTGTGCATGGGGTGTGCCTTGGAACAGTTTGTCTCCAGCCGAGTCCAAAGTCAGCGGTTCCCCATCTCAATCTAGAAAGCAGGTAGCCACACTTTTGTTGTGTCTTTCAACTGGCTACTGCAGGCAGTGTGAGAACTACCAAAATAATTCCTTCCTGGCACCTTCCCCGGTGGAGTTGTGCATGGGGTGTGCCTTGGAACAGTTTGTCTCCAGCCGAGTCGAAAAGTCAGCGATTCCCCATCTCAGCCCGGAAAGCATGTAGTCCTACTTTTCTGGTGTCTTTCATCTGGCTGTTGGGAAAGTGTGAGAACTCCAACAGAACATCCTTTCTGGAACCTTCCCCGGTGGAGTTGTTGCATGGGGTGTGTTTGGAGCATTTGTCTCCAGCCGAGTCCAAAAGTCATGGTTCCCCATCTCAGCCCAGAAAGCAGGTAGCCCACTTTTGTGTGTCTTTCATGGCTCTGAGCAGTGTGAAACTACCAAGAATTCCTTCCTGGCACCTTCCCTGGTGGAGTTGTGCATCGGGTGCGCGTTGGAACAGTTTGTCTCCAGCCGAGTCCAAAAGTCAGCGGTTCCCCATCTCTAGCCCAGAAAGCAGGTAGCCCAACTTTTGCTGTGTCTTTACACTGGCTACTGATGTAGTGTGAGAACTCCTAACAGAATTCCTTTCTGGCACCTTCCCCAGAGGAGTTGTGCATGGGGTGTGCCTTGGAACAGTTTGTCTCCAGCGGAGTCCAAAAGTCAGCGGTTCCCCATCTCAGCCCAGAAGCAGGTAGACAACTTTTTTTGTCTTTACACTGGCTACTGGCGTAGTGTGAGAACTACCAACAGAATTCCTTTCTGGCACCTTCCCCGGTGGAGTTGTGCATGGGGTGTGCCTTGGAACAGTTTGTCTCCGGACGAGTTCAAAAATCAGGTGTTCCCCATCCTAGCTCAAATAGCAGGTAGCACAGCTTTTGTGGTGCCTTTCATCTGGCTTCCAGGGCAGTGTGAGAACTACCAACAGAAATCCTTTCTCTGGCACCTTCCCCGGTGGAGTTGTGCATGGGGTGTGCTTTGGAACAGTTTGTCTCCAGCCGAGTCCAAATGTCAGCGGTTCCGCAACTCAGCCCAGAAAGCAGGTAGCACAACTTTTGTGGTGCCTTTCATCTGGCTATCAAGGCAGTTGGAGAACTATCGATGGAATTCTTTCCTGGCACCTTCCCCGGTGGAGTTGTGCATGGGGTGTGCCTTGGAACATTTTGTCTCCAGCTGAGTCCAAAAGTCAGCGGTTCCCCATCTCAGCCCAGCAAGCAGGTAGCCCTACTTCTGTGCTGCCTTTCATGTGGCTACCTTTGCACTGTGAGAACTACCAACAGAACTCCTTTCTGGCACCTTCCCCGGTGGAGTTGTGCATGGGGTTTGCCTTGAACAGTTTTTCTCCAGCCAAGTCCAAAATTCAGCGGTTCCCCATCTCAGCCCAGAAAGCAGAGAGAACAACTTTTCTGGTGTCTTTCATCTGGCTGTTGGGAAAGTGTGAGAACTACCAACAGAACTACTTTCTGACACCTTCCCTGATGGAGTATTGAACGGGGTAGATAAGGACAGGCTTATCTCTCTACATGGGTGCCAATATTTTCTGTTAAAACCTCTATGATTAAGGTTTTAAAACAGCCCAGGTCAACACCACTTGTAATACTTTACTGTCCTTTCTACTAAAAAGGATTTCATAAGGCTGAGTATCTTCTTTTGATATCTTCGGTACCTAATACAAATTTCCCTTATGGTTATTAGTTGTCCTATCCACTGTGGACACGAAAATTGCTCTCATGTTATGCAGCAACCTTTTGCACATGTGGTACACATTTGCACATCACATCTCTCTCTAATTTTTTCCTTTCTTCAGATAAACTGGTTAAATTCAATTTATTTATTATATTTTCCTAAATCTAGAAGCCATGATCACCACCCCTGGTATTTCCCCTACCTCCATTTTGCCCATAACTTTATTGAAGGATAGAGCCCAAAACTATACGCAGTACTGCTGGGCTTCTTTTCTAAAGTTGCTTTATAATATTTACACAGATATCACAGTCAACTCGTCTAATAATTCCTCTAGAGCCTGTGAGACTCTATGCCTCTGCTGAACTTTGTTCCAGTCTCAAAGCAAGCTGTGCAGTGACACCATCTGGTTTGGTTTTGCCTATATAGTTCTTCCGCATTTAAATTGCTGTTTCAACCTAATTCAGTGTAAGCTGCTTTATAAAAACTCTCTCCTTCCCTTGTAATAGCTTTGTGTCCTCATTCGGTGCTGCCCACACAGGACTTCTCCTGTTTTCAGGAATGGAGCTGGCGTTTCTCCCACACGAAAAGTTTGTGGGGAGGGGGCAGTATATGTTATCAAACTAATTAATTTTGAAAACACAGACAAGCTTTTTGGTACAAAAGACCTTTAGTTCTGAAATAGCTGAAAAGTTTGAAGATAAACCTGGGTTCAGAGCAGTCATTCTGACTTGAACATAATTAACTTAGTTTAAGAGAGTCTTTCTGCTGCTTAAGTTTGAAATTATGAATAGAAGAACCATGACAAGGATTTTTTCCCTTTTTTGTTATGATTCACTTGGAGATTCTCCATGATCATGGTTTGTTTAGAAAAGCCTTGAAAACAATTCATTAATGCAATAAACATAAAGGACAAATCAGAGACAGGGCAGCTGTCTTCTCCTTTTTGATGTTCCAGCATAGGCACTAGAAATGGGTAAGCTCTTGCTGAATGAGGAATGGGTGAGCTGCAGCTGCTTGTATTGTCTGTGACAACCATGAAATACTACATTCTTGAAATACAAATGTGAAAATCTGGTAACTCATTTCTTTTTTTCTCTATAAACCGACACCTTCCTGCTGAAGTTCATCATTTTCATATTGACCATCTTTGTGATAGTAGAACCATGAACTTGACCTGTCTTTGCTGTGTTTGATCACACAGTCTTATGATTGGATGAGAAGAAAAATCACGGTTACCTCAGTCATAACCAGTGAGGATTAATGAAAGGGGAAAAGATCAGGTTATTGTATTTTCTTGAAGAGAAAACTTGGGTCGTTCTCTGCTTTCTGTTGCAATACAAAGATTCCAGGAAAAAAAAAATCTCGGGAGGGGTGGAGAGAGGAAAACTTACAGCTCATGCAGTTGGTAGGACAGCTTGACCTACATACCACTGAATACTCCATTTGAAAACTCAGGAGAACCGTCTATTGCTAGAATTCACAGTTATAGTAGCTGAAATACTTTTGTGACTCTGAAAATTATAAAATAATTCTTGAACATAAACCAGAATTTAGCTGAGAGAAGGAAAGATTTACACAGTTAATTTACTACTTCCGTTTATGATACCTGCTTGTGTATCTTTTAGCTACGTAAGGGTACCAGAATGGATTTGATTTTTACATAGCAGCTGGGGGGGGAGGCAGCGGTGTGTTTTGCCAGAACATATTTTTCATTGGTAAAGCTGCTCTGCTCAATGAGAGACTATCACCAGAGCTGTCCGTTGTGTTGGTTTTTTTAAAGTGATTTATTAATCAAAGATGTATTGTCTGGCAATTTTTTTATAGTTATGTGTTGACTGCAGCAAGTGCTTTTGGACAAAAAAGGAACAAGAATATTTTTTCATTCTCCATTTTATTTTCAAGACTAGAATTCTTCAAAGCAAATTTTGGTATTTTTAATTTCAAATCAACATTTTCAGAGCAAATTAAGGTGTGTAAAATTAAGCAAACAGGAAAGCAAAACTGTTTGCAGTAGTTTGCTGCTTTTCTTGGTGTGGTTTTGGCTTTGGGTAGACTCAGAACTGTTTGGGTTTGGTTTGTATTGTTCTCTACCTCTTACTTTCCCCCAGACATACTCATTGAGCTTGGACAATCAGTGACTCATACTGCTCAAAGGCTGTTGTCTTACGCAAACAGCTTCTTTCTTACAGACTTCCATGAAACTCAATTTTATCTTTTTTTCTTTGTCAGTAATCCAGATTAAAAGGTTAACAGGAACTGTAGAGTTACATATAGTTTTACAAGCAAGAACTTAAATAGTTAGGCATACTGACTTCAAGGGTGACGTCAGGATAAAAAAAATGTAAACCAAATAATACTGTGGCTAAGAGATGAAAAACATATTACTGTTACTGCATTTGTGAAAATGGTAGCAATTTTTATGGTAAGTAATATTTTTTTCTCAAAGTGACTACAGTTGAATGTGATTTACAGAAATGAGCTGTGGTGTTTTGTTGGGTTTTTTCCCCCTTTTCCCTGTTAGTGGGCAGGAAAGAATCAAAGTGCAGGGAGTTTTTTATTGCTGCATTTGAGTATGGTCTTTTTGAACAACCTGCCTGCCAAGTTTGTTAGGAATCTTACTTAGATGGCACTGTTTGCTACACTTGCTAATAAAATATTGCCAAATAATAGCTTGAAATTTGTAGGTGAAGTTGCACTGATAGCTGAGCTGATTTAACAGCTCAACAGTGCCAAACAAAAATCTTCCTTTTTTCTACCTGTGTGCCTTCCACCTCCCCTTGTATAAGCTTCATTCAGAATGCTCTGAGATGCTGCAGCTCACTAGACTATTAGACCAAAGAAAAGTTCTTTGCCAGATTGTGGAGCTGGATCAGCTTAGCAGAAGGGCTAAAGAGCACCAAAAATGGCTTAATGCTGGGAGGTATCATGGAACTGAAAGTTGGTGCATGGGGAGGAAGGAGGGGTTTAGGTTTTGAAGAGGATCTGATTCTTCATCCTTTAGTGGACCTGAGCTATTAAGTTGGCTCCAAGGTATGTAATGCTACCGTTTGAGAAGCTGAATTGTACAACATGTTTTTCAGGAAAAAATGTTGTGCCCAGAAGTTGTGGTAAATTCTTCTGCGTCCCTATCATGTGTTCACCTGCCCCCCAGTCAAAACTAAATGCATGATTTGAGTCGATCTGTCCTCTTTAAGACTATACATATTTTCTTCTGATATGTTTCTGTTATTTTTTTAGAAAGTCTTTTCTTTTTTTTGTTGTTGTTGTTGTTTGAATTGCTGATGCAGTAGCTACCAGAAGGTGGAAGATGACCTCACCAAAGCCAAGAAAGGCACAGCATCCAGAAGGGGAGTCCAGAAGTAAATTATAGATGGAACAACAGATTAAGTTGCTCTTTGGCTTACCTCTGGGTTGTCTTTTTTTTTTCAGTTACTGTAGCACTGGAATCTATTTCATTCCTTTTAAAGTGATGAATCCTGAAATGATGTTTGTACCTGTTTTGAAGAATACATGTTTTATTAAAATAGATGTTTATTAAATAGCCGTTTTATTAAAATATTTGCACAATTTATGAATACTTCAATACGAATGCAAAGTTTTGCCAACTTTGAAGTGAGGATGTGTTTTCTTTATATACACAAATTCATATCTTAAAGGCAAACTAAAGTGCTTTTTTCTGCTTTATAATGTAGAAATAAAGCTTTATTTACTTTTGTTGTGGGTACTTTATAAAGAACAGTGGTGTTGCATCTGATTTCTTCTAATTTTGAGTAAGTCCTATTGAGGGCCACTTAGATGTACACCAAGAGGAAGTCTGAAATGGTAGAGACACCTTTTAAATATTTTTCAAGTGTTTGAATTAAAAAAAGAGAATGTAAGACAAAAATCACATCCTTGCATTCCAGTTTGTTACAAAATATGTTTAAACAATTATTTGGAGAACAGGTAGTGAATGTTAGTTATTTTTTTCATAGTATTTGTGTTTGTGTCACTTTTCTAATTACTCAGATTTTCTCTGGAAAGGAGGAGACCAGAATTTCAGACATAGGGCCCAGGGCAAAGAAAAGGACAAACCAAAACCCAAGGTCCATTCTCAACTGCCCCCTCAGGTTTTCTTTTTATGTTAGTGAAAAGCTGTAATTATTAATAATTTTGTAAAGTGTCTAGTTCCAGTGGAAGCTTGACTCACATGTGCTTCTCATAACAAAATAATGGTTTACCTTTTTTTCATAGTTGAGAAGCATGTAACCTTCCAAAACCTTTCTTAAAAGTACTTCCTTGCCTGGCTTTGAGTCTTGTTTTCAGAGTTGTAAGTAAAAAAATGCAGTGTTTAATTTTGGTGTGAAATACCACTACTTTACATTTAGATACTGCAAAAAAGAAAAAAAAAATGTTAGGGCATGAACATTATTCTTATCAGGGAGAGTGCTTTATGAAGTTCGGCAAACCAAAATGAATGCATGTGAGCCAGTGGGTGGTGTATTTGTGTGGATGTCCAGTGCTCTGCTAGCTTGATTTTATGTCTGAATCGCTACTGAAATAAATATGTTGTAGCATAAAATGTTGAATGAATGCAGAGGTTATGTTTTGAAAACAAGGGAATCCATATTTTTGAAGTAAAACTGGAATAACATATTTAAAAGTTCGTTTCTACTCTGACTGCTATACAGACTCAATCAGCAAAGTGTGGCTGGTGACTTTAAGCATAGCATTCTTTTAATTTCAGATGCAAAAACAGGACTGCTAAAGCCTCTCTCATATTTAAAACTCCTCAAACCAAACTATCATTTTAATGACTTCATTTAATCATTTTGTTCAAAAAGTATGTTATACTATTCCGAAGAACTGTTGTCAGGAAAGCATATTGTATTCTCTTGCTGTCTTGCATACTCAAAGTTAATGTCATTCTTTTGTACTTTAGTTGTTTGACATTTTAATTGTTTTAGAAACTTATTTACCAGTAAACTTTCTCTCTTTATTTTGAAGTTTAAAAGCAGTGTGTTTTCTTTTGAGACTGCCAAAGCCAAATGCAGGGAACACAGATATTTCCATATATTTGAAAAGAATGTTCTGAGGTGCAGATTTCGTAAGCCATCCCTGCCTCTTCCCACCCCAAAAAAGTCCTGGAAAAAGTTTGTACTGGCAAGTGTTCTGCGAAGAAAAAGGGTGCTTTCCATCCGAGGTGAATGTTGTTTCAGGGCTTGCCGTTGCTCACAAGAGACTGCAAAACTACAGTCTTGGCAAGCAAGAATGTCTTTGGCTCACTGTGAACTGCAATGATGTTTTAAAGTGTGGGATGGTCAGGATAAGCGAAGCGGAAGGCTGTGATAATCCCTGCAGTGCTACTGTACATACTGCATGCTGTATGTGCTTGCACACGTGTGTGTTGTTTTGCAGAACAGGGATAGGGAAACAGTAGGATTTTGTTGCCATCCCTGTTTGAAAGTAAAGCCCCCAACACAAAAGAAGCAAGCTGCCTTTAGACTGCATCTACTGCTCCTGATGGCTCCAGGTGTGTGTAAATATTAGAGAACAGCAGGGTCCTGCATTCCCAGAATCACTTGAGCAGTGCCGTGAAGACAAGTGTCCTTACTGGTATTGCAGTCATACTCCCAAGCTCTCCTGCTGTTTCCAATCTGTGCGCACAGCCGTGAAAAAAACGGACTGACATTTACAGGCACAGCAGGGAGACTCTTGAGTAGGGAATGTTAAAGACTCCGCTACCTATGTTTCAGAGTGGCCACTATACATGATAAATCTTCACAGGAGAGCTAGTCGGCACTTCAGCTGATGGTGTAATGAGGCTATTGATAATGAAGCACGGAATGCTTCTTTTAGTGCTTGAACACTTTGCAGACAGATTGTTTCTATTTTTTTTCCTTAATCTAAAATATCTGGCGAAAGAATCAAATTCAGGATGGGTATAAGATATTTTTTAGATGGTGCTGCTTTGCTAATTTTTATAGGAATATTTGCCAATAAGTTAATATAAAATGATAACGTAATTCCCGATGTCTGTTACAGCTAGCATTAAGAAGGGGGTCAGTTGCTTTCCTGAGTAGTTTGACAGACTTTACTCACTGTTTTATCCTAGTGAGCTGCCAGATTTGGGATGCCATAATAACACTAATGCAATTAGGTTTTCTGCACATTGTGTGGTTGACTTCTTAGTTAAGAGTTTCTTTCCCTTTGGGAATAAGACTAGACAGACTGTCATTTGCTATTACTAATTCTGCTTAGCATTATCACTGGAGCTTTTTTGTAATTAGCTGTCTTAGTTGGCTCTTAAATTTTAATAGCCAATTGAAGCTACATTTTAGCCAAGTTCCATATCTAAATTGCATTCAGTCCATTAACAAAGTTGGTTAAAAGGCTCTTAAAACAAAAGCCAGTAGATGTGGTTAGCACTTCCATGTTTGCAGCAGTAGCAGTACCAGCCTCCAATGAACATTCTCAAGAAATGGCACTTCCTTCTAGCAAAGGAAGTGAACAAAGAATGACCAAAGTTTGTTTTGGGAACAAAGGCTGATTATGCAGAATACTTGTAGAAAAAAAATAAAATTGAAGTGCGACTTTTCTGGAAGAAGGTGGGGGAGATGCAGAAGGGGGAAATTAATGGTTCTGCTCAGACTTGACAGGTTCTGGAAAAGCCAAATAAATGAAGTTATGTTTTTCTCCATTTCAGCTGATCAAAATTATTAGCAAAACCATCTGAAGCACCTTCTAGTGGAATTGTCATCTTGCTGAGTTTAGTTTGTAAAACAACCTGCCAGACATGAAAAAAACTGTAAGCATGCCAGCACATAGGCTCAGAGCACCGCTTCTCTGGTTGATAGACCCTATAATTTTCTTTTATACTAAGGACCATGGCTTGATACCTCAGCCTCCCAAACAATTTAATGTAACATCAGTCTGAATTTTTTATCCCTAATAACACTTGTTTAAATTAGATTTTTCTCCTCTTTTCTTTCTTTAAGGTGTAGACAGGAGATTAACAGCCTTTGGGTCATCCCATGACAAATAATGGCTTTCTCAGACTTTTCTGCTTTTTAAAAAATAAATAAATCTTTACTGTTGTGAAAACATCAAATATTAATACTGCTACAGTTTTAATACAGAGTCTACTAGTTGCTGATGAGTTGTTTCAAGGATGGTTTGCAATGCCCTATATGTGTGACGATAGGTAAGTATCAGTAGCTTCATTGCAGGAGGTGTGAGGCAAACCCCAGATTATGTCTTAATAATCAGTGTGTGTGTGTATATATATATGTATGTGTATATATATGTATATATGTATGTGTGTATATATATATATATGCTTTTACCAGCATATATAGTGGGACATCTAAATTAGAGTTTCCAGAGTGCACCACTTCCATTGTTCAATAAGACGTAGAGCTGGAGCTCTTTGAACGTGAGTTGGATCCTGTTGCTTGTAGCTGACCTGCAGTATCAAACCGACTGGAAATGCTCTGTGGCAGTAAGTGCCAGTTCCTTCATCTCTCTTGCTGTTTTGGGGGTGCTGGGCTCTCTGTGATGATGCAGTACTCAAAGGGAGAAGGAATCTCATCTGTCTGAAGGTTGATTTTCACGATGTCCTTTCTCACAGGTAGGGAGAAAGCAGATGTGGTGGGATCAACTTCTTTGGAAATTCCTAGAGTCCTAGTTGATCTCATGGATAGCTTTATGCAACTGCATGCTAACTCACGTGCATTTCAGTTTTCTTCCCCCATATTTTCAAGACTGAGCAACTGAAGATTTAGAAAGGTGATTCTATGAATTCTTGCTTCATTTTAGGCCTTCTTTATCTCTGTAGATGATACCTCTATAGCAACAGTTTTGGGGGTTTGTGTGTCGTCTTGTGTGTTGTTTTTTCTTTCCTTTTCTCCTGAAGTGATACATAAAGAAGGGAATATACTATTTCTGTGAACTGTTTTGCCTGGATGCAGAGTAAGCCGGACAGCTTAGAAAAATGCAGCAGCTCTAATTGGATGCTACAGACTAGTTTTTCTCTGCACTGATGTGCCATGTTTTTAAACATGAAGTCAACCAGCAGTATTGCACTTGTACTTCTTTCTAGTTGTCTGTGTTTCATCTTATCTCAATCAGAACCTGTCTTCTTTCAGACTAGAGCATATCCTGCTCATATAGGCTTTCATGCCAGATTTTAATGCCCTTGCGTTTAGGTCTACTGCATACAAATAACTGAAGCATTTTCAAATGGACCTCAAGTTCCACAACTACCTAAGCTGCTGACAAGTGAATCCTGACAGCTTTTTCTCCATCATTGTGAATGCTGCAACAAGCCAAAATTGAGGCTTTGCATTTTCTCAGGGATATCCCAAACAGTAAAAGGGTTGTGGAGGAACTGTTATTTGATGGGAGAAAGATTGCCTCCCGTATTTCTGCCCCTTGTGTTGGAAGGTCAGCTTTCCAACCCTGCAGACCTTAGCTGCTGTGATGGTTTTTCATAAGTATACTCGAAAGAAAAGTGACAAGAGCACAGTGAGACAGCTGTGAAGTGTAGTAGAAGTGAAAAGAAAATAGACGTTTATGAACTTTCCTGAACTAATTCCTTTTGCCGAACCACTCCAGACAGGAAGAAGCTGGCACAGTGGTAATCTGCATCTGCAGCTCCTGAGAGAAGAAAAATGCTTCTTTGGCAAATGGAGCAAGAAACCTAGAAAATTAAGGATTAATATGTTCATTTATAGAGAAGCAGTGAGAACACAGTAACATGAAATACAACCAAGGAGGATGCATTTAGAAGACAAAAGAGCCCTGGAAGGGAAGGTACTTAGCTTTGTTCAGAATGCAAACTATAACACGCAGTCCTTGGAACTGGTGAGTTGCACAGCTGAATGTTAAAAGAAATTAGTTCATACCACAAGAAATACACAATCTGTGCCTTGAAAACCTGAAGGTACTTTTCTTTTCTGCCAGGAGAGGAGTGGAACACTGGATCTACTTGAAAGTAAGTAACCCTCCAGCTAATTTTGTCTATCTGCTGCTAAACTTCAACAAAAATAGTTTTATTAATAAACTGAATTCCTTTCTGAAAACAGATACATCTATAAAAATGCCTTTATTCCTGCATTCTCACTAATCTGTCATTATGGACATGTTTCCTTTGGAATGGTGAAGGTGGATCTGCACTAGCAAATGTGCAGTCCCTGACTCACTTCTAATAATGCTTGGTGATAGCCATAGAGAAAGGTATAGAGTAAACGGCACCACATTCAGAAGACAATATGGTGCTGAAAATATCTGGACATGGTCTAACAACTAGTTCCTTTTGTCACCGATGGAGCTGGTGATCAGTAATTTGTAGGATTTGGGGTTATTTTAATCAGTGTTGTCAAACCTGGGATGAGGTGGAATTTAAAACTCTCTTATCCAGTCCAAATGTTACTTGATATACCACTTTAGAGACTGACAACATTTTTTGCCTCTGTTATCTTCATACATTAGCTGGTTCCATGTGTGGCAGTGAGTTACCTCACTGATTGCTTATTTCCTTTCCTCAAGTCAAAGCCCTCCTAAAAATAGCTTTGAAACTTGTCATCCATTTCTAGTGTAAGTGCAACACAAGGTTTTCTTTAAATCTGATCAGAATACTTTTTTCTCTGTGTGGAAACTATTCTGTTTTGGAGATGAATTCCATTGTTTCTATGGAAAGCTTGACTTTTCTGAGGTGGTAGTGCCCAAGATATCATTTGAAGCCAGTAAGAGCTGCAGTTATCCAGTATCACTGAAAATCAGGTTTATGTTCCTCTAAAAATATACCCCTTGCCTGCAAGAAAGATGATGATATTTTTGGCTGTTTAGCACACTGCTGAATTATCTTTAAGAGCAGTGATAGAAGCAAAATTGCAAGAGAGGCCCTAACAAAGCATGAGCAATTTGTTAATGAAATTGCATGCTGCAAGACTGTAACTCTTAAGCTAACCCACAGAACTTATGCTTGAACTTGACATTCCGAAATTAAAGGTACTGTGATCAAGGCAATGAGGAACCACAGGCATGAGAAACAAATGTATTGAAATGTGTCATGTTTTTGCTGTGTTCTTCACAGTTTTTGCCTGTTGGCTTTGTTTTAAGCTCTTTCAAGAGGTGGTTGTCTTCTTACCCATGTGCATAGTACCTCGTGTACTAGAATGTGAGATGTTGAGTGCTGATGGTGAAGTGAATTTTCTTTTATCAGGTATTTTGCTTACTTCATGTCAATATACTTCTTCCTTCTGCCTTCCAAGAGAATTTTTTGGTTATTCCAACCAGTAGTTTAGCTTTATTAGACTAATTATTTAGCCTCATTAAGCTAATTATTAGCTTTATTGAAATTGACATTGCCCTGAAGAGCACTGAAAATGAGAGGAGCCATAGCAGACCTGAGGCACTGGCAGGCATTGAAACAGGCCAGGGCACACCAGAGCGTTGTGCTTAGAGCTGAGGAAATGGAATTGCTTTCCTGGACAGGCTCTCTGATTCTTGCCTAGGGTTGAAGTTCCAAGGTGTGGGCCTTTCCTACAACAATGGTTGCCTTGTTGCTTCCTCTTCACCACAAAACAAGACAGAGCCATCCACCTTGGGTCTTCCCATCATCTCTGTCAGTTCTATTCAATCTGATTTCTTCCCCCTTTAAGTGCAGACAATGTTAACTGCTAGTTGATGCACTTGTGATCATACAACTGATGTCTAATCAGAGCCGTGCTTGCAATGTTCAGAGCTCTGGGACCAGAAGTAAGACTCCTGCACAGGTACTGGGGAACCCACTAGATCACTGTGGGTCAGCTGGGTTTTGCAGCTTGACAGGGGCTAAAATGTTTTGTTGTTGTATTTTGTTTGTTGTTGTTTTGGGTGGGGGGGTTTGTTTGGTTTTGGTCCCTGTGGAGTATCAGCCCAGTCCTAACACTGAAAAAAGGTGGAGGAATTAAACTTTGATATGTCTTTGATCATTCAGACTCTGAAGAAACTCAGAACAAATCATTGCTGCATCTTTCTGTTTTCAGAACAAGGTTTTTGAGAGCAGTCAAATTCAACAATTACTGTTCTGGAAATTTAAACGGATCACTAAAATACATTAATATTTTTGCTTCCTCCTCATCAAAGTATTTGATTACCATTTGATGGTCAGAAACCTTTTGCCTCTCACTGTTGTATCCTTTGCAAAGAAAAAGTTGAGTTCAAGACCTGCCCCAGAATTCATGCCTACTTTCTAGCTCCTTTTGAGAGGTCGAGGGGTGTTAAGAGTAGCACATAGCCTACAGAGGGCATACACATAAGTGATACCAAATGGAATGTAAACTGTTTCTGAAATGTCTAAGAGCACCTCTGATGTGGAGCACAGTTCTAAGAATTAGGGCATGCTATTCCTCTACAGTTCTTTGCTGTGGAAGAAATGGACAAGTCAGTGGATTAATTATGTAAAACTTGTATTTAGTTTTGCTTCCCATTAATGATGAGGATAGCATGCATGGGAATTTATTTTTACATTCAGGATTTCTTACAATTAGCCTATTTTACCAAAGTTAAGATTCAGTCCATTCTCCATCTGACTTTTCTGTTCTTATCAGCAATCCTGACACTTTACTGATGAGATATAAATATGAAATGGAAGACTCTACAAGCTCAAGTGCAGCAAAAGAGCTTTTTATAGGGCTATTTTCCCCCTTAAGCTGTTCTGTTCTGCCTACCCTAAAAAACAAGCAAGCACCAGAAGAGAAGAATTAACAGCAAACAAAATGATATAAAGGGAGACATTTTTCACCTGTCCTTTTTAGAGGGGTAATTGAAAGAGACAGAAGTCAACTAAATTTAGTACACTAAACCAATGTACAGTGCTGTGAGTTCCTCAACCTAATGGATCAAATACAGTTCTTGAAATCCTTCCCATTGCAAATGCAAGGAGAGAGAATAAAAAGAGGCTTTGTTTTCAGAGTTGTTATTCAGTTAACTGTAAAATAATTTCCAAAGATAAAAAGATGTCCTTAATGCTTTACACAATGTGGATTCAGGTTGGAATCTTTTTGTTCTGCAAAAAGTTTTCATCACCAGAATCTCTTTTCTTCCTTGTTCAGGCATTTAAAACCCACATTCAGACCTGTCAAGTCTTACACTTGGAGAATGAGACTCATTCAGTTGATTCCTGTCTCACATGTTTCTATAGATAGCCTGGATATCAGAGAGCAGATTCGCTTTACAACAAAGTTAATCTAATGGGTTCATGGGGTCAGTAGCACAGTCCTGCTTCCTTTTGCTGCGCCCTAGTTACGTGTTCCTGCCCCCTTTACTGTGCCAGTGTTGCTCATTCGAGCCTGTGGTGAGCTGGCTAAACCTGCGGAGTGTACATCCCTTTTTTTAAACAGGGGTCGGGGTGGTGGTGGTGCTTGTTTTCAGAAGGAAATTTTAAAGCCCCTTTTTATCTAAGAAATAAATATTTTTCCCTGGCCCGTAATACTTTAATGTCATCTGTTACTGGAGTGGATGTGAATCATTCAGGTACTGGCCAAAAGTAGTTGTTGGGCAGCTCTGAATACATGTTTTGTCCTAAGAGCCCTACACTCTCTGAGAAATTCCCTTCTGCCTTCAGACAGTAGAGAATTAGCCATATACCTGATCAAGCTGCACCATTGCCCCTCATCACTGGTATTTTCCTATTGAGAAATACACATCATAAGTTGCATGTGAAAGTCAATTATGGAAAGCAAACTTACGCAGGCCGAAAGAAGAAATGAAATCCCCTCAATTACCTCCATTTTCTGGCATTGCTTCTAGTACTGGAGCCTCAAGCATCACTAGGTGTTGTCACTCTCAGCATGGCACTTGCACCACACTTTGCTGCTCTTCTGCTAAGCAGGTCACAGGGTTAACTCCAGAATGTCCATTTCAAGCTATTAACTTTGTAATCAGAAGTGTTGGGGGAATATGATGAACTGGTTTAGAAAAATTTCCAGGGCTGTCAAGATGCACTTGGCTTGCCCCATGACTCCAAGAGACATGCAGTGGAAGCTGAATGATTGGGAGGGACAAATTGGAACCAGTTTGCTTCTAGGCTACCCTGTATGGGTTCTTGTATTATAATAAATGTATGCTTATGTGGGTAACTGGCTAGCTGAAAAGGGTCACATAGACATAGTCCAGCTGGCTGGACAAAAATGCACATCACTCTCAGCTTATCTGAAGTAAAGCAAAAGTTACACAATAACAGGAAGACTGCGGTGGGAAAAGAATGTTGCAGGTGGGAACAGATAACTACAGAAGAGAAACTAGGGGCGGGCTTGGTATTTAGGCAACTAACCAATAATGAGCTTAACTTTTGTAATATGTATGAGCTAATTATAACAAGGCATAAAAGGTGACTGTAAGGCACAATAAACGAAGTCTGCTGATCACTCATATTGAGTGACTGTGTCTTCCCTCCATCGCGACATGCTTATACGTTGGGTGGATTTGATTTTTTATGAAATGGATTACCAGTAAGTCTATGAGGTGGTCATGACATTATCTTTTACTGTAACATTGAAAGGAAACAAAATACATATCCTTTCACAGAAAAGCAGTGGTCCCCAGGAAAGTCTTTTTGTGTTGGAAGGATAATGAGATCCTTCAGAATTTTAGGCCTTCACCTGAAATGTGCATGCCTGAAGCTTTGTGTGTTATAATTATGAAGGGAAGGCATTCTTCCCACAAGTGTACTACCTGTTTGAGAGAAAGAGAAATTACAAAGAATGTGGAGTGTAAAATCAGTCTTGATATTTTAAATAGTATTGACCAGGGACTCTATAAAGATTTCCATGGACTGCTTGATAGAGTAGAAAGAGACAATAGAGAATTTTCTGCATGCTGGCTTTGCAGAAACATGTTCTATATTTGAGTGTTTTATTGAGTGCAGCAACAGAGT
The DNA here is from genome assembly GCF_015220075.1 of Falco rusticolus. NCBI lineage: Eukaryota > Metazoa > Chordata > Aves > Falconiformes > Falconidae > Falco > Falco rusticolus. The sequence goes on along the minus strand of NC_051196.1, from coordinate 24,247 downwards.
ATACAAAACATTTGGGATCAATAATGATTTCGTACATCTTTCTTCCAAAGTTCCTAAGCTATTTTTCAAACATTGAGCCTTATGGCCTTAGGAGGAGGAACTCATATCTAGGTCCCAGGTACCCTCTTCCTTTTAAAGGCAGGGAAACGGGACCAGCAACACTGTTCATATTGCGCAGCACTACATGCTAAGTCAAGTGGTAAACTGCATATGAAATCCCCACCCAGCACATGCCACTTCATCTCCTGGTCCTTCATACAAGTCCTGAAAAGCATTTGTTCCTTGTTCACTGACCAGCTAAATTATTTAGGAGCAAAGTTAATGCCCTGTGGAGGCCTTGTGGAGTAAAACAGCCTCAGTCTGTTCAGTCAAAGCTAAGGAGCTATCTGTAGTGGAAGTTATACAGATTCTTCTCTAAACTCCCTTTATCTGCCACAAATATGTGTGGGTATGTCCTGCATTATTTCTCTTGGTCAGTTGCTCTTAAATACCAGGGGTTGCATTGAACTCATCATGTGGCCTCCCCTGGGCTGGGAATTACATTAATCACCCTAAGATAGTAAATGTATGTGCTGCATCAACCAAGCATTCACGTGGCTGACAATTTCCCTTTACAAAAGCCCTTTAACAGTTAAAATATAATTACCTGGACAGACATGAGATGATTGACTGACTAGGTTGTATCATCACCTTAACTGTAATTCTAGGACTCCGCTAGTGTTATGAAGGGCAGAAATTAGCACATTTCTGCCTCTTTATCTGAGGGAAACTTCCTAATGCTTACAGCAGGGTGCTGGGAGTCAGCATGGTGCTGGTTTCAGTGTCTGCCTCTGTTGCTGAGACTGGATTTGGTTTGGAGCTTTTCTCAACTCTCTTTAAGAAACAGGGAAAACTCATAGTCTGTTTCCAATAACTTTGTACTTTATAGTGCAAAAGCAAATTCTGATTCTTTAATTATTTGCAACAATAAGTGCAATCTCTCTCATTACATTCTTGAAACCTTCCTCTTTGTATGAGCATGGACATTGAGCTGGTATATATTTTCTTTGCATTTTGAGGATCTAGTCTTTTCAAAATGATAGCTATTATTTTATAGGAAGCTGCTAGTACATCATTAATAAAAGATCAGGTATGTTTACCTTTCAAAATATTTGTTTAAAATTTTTCAGTTTTCTAGTAATTCTATGATTGCAATCAGTTCATAAGTTTGTGGGAAGAATTCTAACTATATATTCATAGAGGATGTTTTCTCAAAAAGGGAAATAACAATGCTCAGCATAAGGTTAAAAAGCAATAAAGGTCTTCCGTTGTTTTTACAAGTCTGATTTAAATGAAAGGTGTTTTGTAATGCTAGTAAAAATAGCTGTGCTTCATTTTCTGAGGGTGGTGAGGGGAGACAAAACTGGTGCCTACACATTCAAAAATTTCAAGGGGGAAATTAGATTGTCAGGAAAGGGTTTGAAATGGATGCTCAGGTATTGTAAGGAGCGAAAACGACAGTGTCCAGCATTCCTAGATCTGGCAGTGTTGAATACAGATTCTTTGGAGTAGACATTCCATGCTCTTTTGTATTAATTGTAATTAACTCCTTACATAAATGTGTTCTGTCTCTATCTCCTCACTGCTTCCTGTAGCAGCGTGGAAAGAAGTTGACCTTTCGTGTTACCTTAATAGCTGTATATGCAAAATCCCCACTGCTTGCTGGACTGCCTGCTTGAAGCCAGCTATGGCCTACCATCAAAAATTATTTATCAGGTTTCAAGAGCCTTTATAGTGAGGTGGTAAAACCAGTAGAGCCACAATATTACTGTAGTGTAGCCCATATAGGGGCTAAGGTACAAACATGCGAGGTGAGTTTTTTTCAGAAAAAGACTTCTAATGCAACTGCCAGGTACTCACAGAGCAGAGTGTGTCACTGTGTATGATTTTGCCTAAGGACAGAGCAAGGGTGGGAGCAGGAGGACCCACTGACAAGTAGCCCAGGGATGTTTGGGGTGGGATGTGGGACCAAAGCTGAGACTAAACATAAATTCTGCATCCGAGAGTAGATGGGCACTTGCTGATGCTCCATTCTCCCACCCCCCAGTGGAGTCTGCCACGATTCAGGCACAGCAAGGCCAGGGTTAAGTGATGCCAAGGGCCCTCCCACCTGGCAGAGGAAGACTGTGGTAATGGCACATGAGGCTGCTGGAGGCTAGAGGGTGGGCCAGCCCTGTAACTCAGGCTTATCATCATGTGCAAAGCAGCGCGGGCTGTAGAGGGGCCAGGGGTGTGTGAGATCTGGGGTGGCACTGAGGGATGACAGCCTGCGTGTCCATTCAGACAGCTGTGGGGCTCTGCAGGAGTGTGCTGCCTGGAATCGGGTGAATTAAGTGGTTGCAGTGAGGCTGTCAGGAATTTGTTGTTGTAGGAAAACTTTGTTTTTAACACATGGAAGAAATCCTCCTCACCTGGGTTACAGCTTCCACTTAGCTCCACCTGCAAGTCCATTAAGGCACTTGAAACTTCCCAGTATTTTGGTACACAGCTCAGGCCCCATAAACACACACCAGACCTTCATCACAGCTCTGGCTGAGAGACTGCCAAACTTTTTAAAACTTTATAAAGCTATAAACATATATGAACCATATATGTACACTGGAAACAATCCAGATGCAAAAATCATCTGAGAAGGCACGTGGTAAACACAGTGTCAGTTACTTTTTTATTACATAAAAGCTACAGGTTTTCCTCGGAACTGCAGAGCTCTGACCACAGTGAATTTGGCAAGCAGGCTGGCATGGCTTAAGGCAGACCTATTTCTGTGCTGGAGAAGTGATTTCACAGGTATCTGGGGGATTTGAGGGAGAGGTAGAGGAGTATCCCCTGTTAGCTAGAAGTGGCTCCATGTATCTGAGCGCCCCTTGAGATGTACCCAGTTTGAGCCTCCTTCTCCACAAGGAGCATTTACAAAAATGTAGCTGTGGGCCTTTGCCTGCATAAAGAAATTTCTGTCATTGCTGGACTACTCGCTGACCTTGTAGTCTTCTGTGCCACATTGCAGAAAAGCAGTGTGCTTATTTAATAAATCTTCACGTGTATTCAGGACTTAAAGCCAGGTCCCACCAATAAACCACAGGCCTCGACTGACTCCAGTGGGGACCAGTGGTGTAGTGGAAAGACCTTTCAGTAAGCTGAGAAGAGCCCAGAGCGGGGGTCAGGGCCGAGTGGTTGTACTGACGGGAGTCTACATAAAGCTGTAGAGATGTGCCACGAGTCGGGTCTGCAGAGAACTCCACTTGCAGCCAGTTTGTGGCAACGAAGAAGAGGAATTTTGCTAGCAAGTAGGTAAGAAAGGAGCTACAAACTGTTTTCAAAAGAAAAGCAAGCTTTAAGCAAGAGGTCTTAGTCTTCCGCCAGAAGGAAGAGGGCTCGGTACTGGGTTGGCCCAAGGCCTCAGGCCGGGCTGCGCCCCCCTGGCACGGCGCAGTAAGGGGGCACACAGCTGCAGTCAGGAGCTTCTCACAGGCCTGGACCTGTCACGGTTTGAAGGTGTGTTTTTAAAAGAATATTTGTGCTCTCAATTAACCTTCTCAGCTTCTTGCTTCTCTGTTGCGTTACCTCTGAAAGGGTTAACAGGGGAAGGAGCTACACAGCTGAGAGACTTCAGAGGGAAGGGGGCCCCAGGGCTGGGAAGGGCTGTGCCCCCCAGGAGGGCCTGGGCAGAGGTGGGGCTCTGCCAGCTGGGTCACTCATCTGGGAGTATGGTTCAGAGGCCCCAGGCCAGAAAGAATAACCGACTGCTCGTCCCGTACCCCCTCCTTTTGCCTTTTCAGTGGCGCTAGGGACCTGTTGAAGCCCTGGAGACTGAGGGGTGTCAGCGCAGAAGCCCGTGGGCTGAGCGACGCCATAGGCGGGCAGCATCAGAGGCCTTTCAGCCTTACCCCGCACACATCCATGGAAGAGCTCCTTCTCTGAGGCCCTCTGCACCCTCCCTGTGCCATGGGTCCCGCCACCCTGCCATCGGCCCAGGACACCGTGTGGGAGAGCCAGGCTCATGGGGGGACTGCTGCGCCCACAGCCCCTGCCAGCTGCTCACTGGTCCCTTGGCAAGCACTGCTGTTCTGGAGCTAGTTTGGGGGGTTTGGGTTTTTTTTTTCTTTTGTCTTCAAATGCCTTCAAAAGATAATTACAAGGAGTTGGGGCCATTCGCTCAAGTTACTTTTAATCCTCACAGTGGTTATAATGAAGTGAGTACTGCACATCCATTTTACTAAAATAGAGTACAAGAACACACTTGACTTTCTCTCTGCAGACGAAAAAGGACAGATCGTTAAGAAAACAGATTTCCTTTGGAAGAGCTGCAGACTGAGTCTTTTAGACCAGCTGAGATCTTCGGTAAAGGGCTTTTGGATGCTTCCTTTCCCCCCGTTTGGTGCTGATCCCAGCATCATTGCAGGTTTTATCTCAAAGCAGACGGGCTTACTTCCACAAGAACACCAGTAAAAGCGTGCTAGTGAATAGGAGAGACGTCCATAAGAGAAAAGGAGGTAGAAACATCCCTTACCATGAACAAACACTTTTCTGAAGATTTCCACTTTGTAATACTGGCAGGTGCCATTCCCTCATGGTTCAGGTGAGTGTTGGGGATTTGGGTGTTTAGGTGCTGGCTGGCTTGCCTCAAGCTGAGTGCCCAAGGTACTGGTAGAGGACAGATGTTTTCACATTCAGATCCTCCTTTCCCAGTTCTTTACTGCTCAGAAGTGGCAGCACACACGCAGATGCACACTCACTCACTATTTCCTGAAAAATTGGCTTCTCGGAGCTGCTCTTGAGGGAAGCGTTGTCGTGCAGACTCTTACAGAGGAACCAATGACAGGGATTTAAATCAAGCCCTTCCTGTGTGTCGGAAGAGTACGTAACTCCCTATCCAGAGTGCATTTTGAAGCTGAGATTACATTGCAGCTTTCAAGCTAGATATGTTTTATATAAAATAATTATGCGGTCTTGTGTTTAAGATACTCACTCAAGTTTCAGCCTTTGGTCTAGGAAATGCTTATTTCCCAAAGTGGAACAATGTCACTAGGAGAGATTCATACCTCAAATAGCCTTATTGCTTCAGGGCTGGGGTGCTGTCCTAGGAGACTGAAAACAGGGCTGTTCCATTCCAAGTGATCTACCCAAGCATTGCAATTTGTGAATAGAAGTCAGAGGTGACAATGGGGCAGGTTGGCATCAGCACTTTTGTAACAATTTAGACTTTCATTTTCTCTGCTCTTTTTTTTTTTTTTTTTTTTTTAAGGGGGGGGGAGGGAAGTTACCAAAATGATTCATTTCAACCCAAACAAAATGCAGTGATTTTATCTTTGCTACAGAAAACACAAAAATATATTTGGTTCGGATGCATTTGATTTTTGTCTATTTCTTCTTTTGTTTTGGTTCACCTGGTAAATAATATTCTCAAATATGATTAGAGGAGTCTATGCAGAGATTCATTGAGCAGAAACTGGTTCATAATTTCATAAATCTTTGCTCAATTTACTTGGAATTGTCTGTCAAAGCTTTGATTGACACGACAACATTATGATGCATTTTTGTCCATGGTGACTCATCCAACATCCTTTGCTAGGATGGAAGAGAATTACATTGCTTTTTCATATCTACTGAGGGGTACAAACACCAGGAAGGGATAGGGATAAATTACTAATATGCATGAATCTTTTGCTTTTGTGTCATCCTGCCATCCATCATGTCTTTCCCCAAGTTTCTTAATGTCAGGACTCACTAGGATGAAAGTATTAAGTTAAAGGTAACTGGGGATTGAAGCTCTTGCATCACCTTAACACAAAAGCACCACTGATAAGGTTTTGCTTCACTGTTCTGCAATTCAAGGGGACTTTGAAGTCCACATATGTAAATGACCTAAGTAAACTCTGAATGACCACTAAAAATAAACCTGTTTGCCATTTATTATTTTATAGCACTACTGAATATGTTTGTTACTTCAGAGATGTGAAAAGAGAAGACCTCATCCTTAGTTGTCTCTGCAGAGCATTTGCAGACAAAGAAGTCAGCATGCACTGGTACGATCCTTGTTATAATCATACTACTACTCCACTACATTTTCAGAGTAATGAAACATATTCTCCTTTTGGAATTATGGGATTCAATCCTTTGCCCTGTGTTAAACAGATAGTAGCTCAGACTAAGTGATTTTAGTAATCCTTCATCCCTTAAAAAATGTTAACCAAATCTACTACTACGAGTTACAAAAAATGCCATGGCTGTATTAAGGTGTTTCACAAAAGAACTTTTGAACTCTGGATTATAATGAAAAGCTCATTCAGAAAAGAGCAAAATAGTTAATTTTGCAGTGAGAGTGAAACACGTTCTTTGAATTTCCCAAAGAAGGTTTTCCTGTGGTAAACTCAGCCAGGTGAGATCTCAGGAGGAACAGTAACCAGAAAGTGATTCCTGTGATGTTTAGACTTGCAGTTTGCTGTTTTGAAATGTGCCACATAAACTGACTGACAAAAATGTTTATTTTCAATTAGGTGTCACTGATGGAGCATCTGTACTTCTTTGAGAGGGTGCAGTGCACTCCAGTCTTTCACTGTTATGTTCTGCCACCGTTAATTCAGAAGTCAGTGCTGATTTCTGCTTCACGTTCTCCTATGGCAGCCTTAAATGTCTTTAATTTGCCATGACACAAGATAGGTATCAGTCTATTTTCTTTCCTTTCTCACTGTATCCCAACTTGAACTGAGCTTTTGGAGGGCTCACCCCGTGCTTCCCTTATTATCACATTTAAGGCATCCAGGTGGGGAGACAGAATGGAATAAGACACCAGCCCTCCATCTGTTAAAAAACAAGAAAAAAAAGAGAAATGAAATACAAGGTTTTATTGTTCTTTAAGTAAGAACAGATACATTCTGTATGTCAAGGCCAAACTATATGCTATTAAATCTATCCTTTGAAGTCTTCCATTGGGCTGACCAAGGATAGATGGTAAACTGTTACCATTTGATATGGGTGGGATTAGGTCAAGTCAAAGTTCAAGTTTGAATGTAACAGTGAGAGTCTCAGTTCAAATGTATTAGTTTATATAATGAATAGCACATAGTCAGCATCTTTGCTACTGTTCTGCTAGTGGGGAGATTCATTTAGCCACAGATCTCCACACTCTTTAGAAGTCTAAAATGGCAACACGTATCTGTTCTAACTTAGTATCTGAATATCAATACAATCTTTATTCTTTTGGAGAAGAAAAGAATTTAGGTCTAGGATGTACTGGCCTAAAATATAAGACAATTATTTTTTGATGCATTTTCATCAATTGCCTCTGTGTTTCTGTTTTCTTTGCATATTTGCCAAACGCCTATCACATGAATTTATCAGGACATTTAAACTTTTGAAGATACTTCAAGGACAAAATGCTTAAAAGTTTTTATGATGGCTGGATGAAAAGTGGGATGATGCAAAAAACAAGGGTTCCTTTTGTCACTTTTCACTAAGCTTGTAGAATGTAAGTTATACAGAGATATTATAAAATGGCACATAAGCATAGCGTCTTAACCATAAAGGAAAATGTGTGTCAAGGTAACACAGTTGATTTGTAACACATCTGTAGCGAGAATGATGTTGCTGTCTGCTGGGAGAGGGAGGGAAGAGAGTAAGACATTCTGCCCCTCTACCCCTTGCCCTTAACATATTCTTATCATGTCTGAGACATATATATATATTTTTAACCTAGGAATAAGGAGATTGAGGTCAAATCTCTATTCTGTGTGCTACTTTTTAAATCCCCAGAGAATCTGTCCTTTTTTGAGTAAAACGGTGAGTCTAGCCTATAGCAGGTCAGGGAAAGGCTGCTGAGTACTTCCTTCCCTTCAGTTTCTCCTGCCCTTTTCGACTGTGGCACTGAAGGCCGCTGCTGCTTGGGAGCCCCCATCTCTAATACAACAGCCCAACATTCTTGTTGAAGCTGAGTAAGCTTGGTTTTGGCTGGCTAACGACTATGAAGTTGTTCTCCTGAAGTAAGAAGTGGAGTCATAGTATACTACCATGTGTGGGTGAGTGTCCCGTAATCCAGGGGAAAAGTGTGTCTGAGCTCCAGCAACAGCAAACTAGTTGTCTGATACAACAGTTGAAGGGCAAGTCTCGCGTTTCCCCTGTTCCAGCCCTGCAGTCCTGCTACTTCCTTTGCTATTTGGTGAGCACAAGGGCCGTTGAGCTGACTGGACTGACCAAATAGTGAGTCTCCCCTTGAAAAAGACCATCATAGTCATAGTCATAGAGCAAACACCCTAAAAATCATTCTTCTTGTTTAAGTTTTACAAGAAATATATATACATATATATAAATACAAAGAAATATTTAAAGAACTGTATAGATCTGTGCTAGAAAACCTAGGACATCTACTTACAGGTAGTACAGTAGAACTCCTTCTTACTGATTCAAAACAATCCATCCAAAACACAAGTTGAGGAAAAACTTGTGCTGTTTTTGACTCAGTTACTGTACTCTGTCAGCAGCACATTGCTGGAGACAGAAGAGAAGAATTAATGTCTTCTGGAAGAATACAGTGTCCAAAAGAAACGCAAACACAGCATCACTAAATTTGCACCCCAATCTAGAATGTTAACTGTGTCCTCAGCAGCGTCAAAACAGGTTTGCAAATGCATGAAATTTATAACTATTACATGTACTGTTGCGATGACATAACAAAAATAAAAGGCATACCCAGTGACTAATGTTCACTCTGATTGAATACTTATTTCCATTGAATTTTAAACTCACTAGGTGAAAATCTTGCTCAACAACTTTTTTTTTTTTTCTGGAAAGGATCCCTTTAGCAAGTGTTGTGACCACCCCTTAAATGGTTTTCAGTTCATTGGTCCCCCCAAAGAGTTCTCCAGTTAAGCTCATTCTATTATGCACGTGTGAAATAGGTTTTTTTTCTAGCCTGAAGTTTTCTTTTAACCTAAATGTAGATAGCTTAAATTGATATCACCTAGGCTCTTTTACCTTTATGCTACTCTCCAATAGCCATGATGTTTTGTTTGCCTGTCAGATGGGTGAAGTGTGTGGTTGTAGAATAGTAGTGCTTTTTTGTCTGTGGGGCACGAAAACAAGGGCGTATTGGAACCCTGCAGTTACAGGTCTGAACGTTAAAGCTTGATCTGTTCATTTAATGGCAGCATTTAATCCTGGCACAGAAAGGCAATTCTGAAGTGCCTGCGTAGGTGATAGTTCAGTTGAGTAGCTTAGCAGCAGGCTACTTCTAGATCTAACAAAAAAGAGTGAACAGAATAGTGATTTGAATTTGAAAAAAAAAGGGGCGGACACACACCAGAATACAGCAATATTATCCAGAAATCCTGTGTCTTTGCATCTCACGTACATTCTCATTGTTTCTTCACTCCTTTCCTGTTTGCATAGGTGAAATGGATCAGCACTTCATCTGGCAAGTTGTTTTTCATCCCTTCCTCCTGAAGGGGAGGCAACTCCCTGAAACTCCTGGAGAGCAGACAGAGATAAGGAGCATTAGATGCGGGAGCTGGAGCAGTACCAGAAGACTGAGGCCTACGAAGTCTTTAGCAGGAGAGCACAAGACAGACAAAAAGGCAAATCACACAGACAAGGTATTGAATGGGACAAAAAGATGGGCCTGGAACAACACAAGATTCCCAGCTGGTTGTGCAGACTGACGCTCGTTTACAGCCTTTGATGTAAAGGCTTGTTAAAACGTGGATGCTCATCTCAGGGAGCTCATCTGTGGACATGAAACAGAACATTTTTCTTCCGGCAGATCCAGGTTTCATAAACATGACATATACACTAGAAACAGCAATTGTCATCAGCAGCAACCAAACCCTTGTTAATTGTTCTCCATTGTTATGTTATTGCTTGTAAAGAAAATGTGTTTTGAATTCAGAAATTTAAAGTGCTGAAGCAGCTAAGTGGCAGAACCAGGCCTCATCCCTAGTATAGCCCTAATCCAAGGCTGGTTTAACACCCAGTCCAGTTAATCAGTGGGAGAACAGAGAAACAACAGATGATCACCTTGTGCACACAGGTGCTTGCAGAAATGCAGGTGTTTCTAGAGAAATCAGTAGATGTGAATAGGAATTGCTTGTTCAAAGACTAAGTGTGCTTGAAGGAGTGTGTGAGTTAAAGCAGGCAGAGATCACGATCCGAGGAGGAGCCTGGAACCGAGGCAGAGACTGGAACCGAATAGATCAATCAGCTGGGACAGGGTCAGGTGATGGATTTGCAGAACTGACAAGACCAAAGGAAACTTCTAAAAACTTCAGACGTTGACTAATGATTTGATAAGTGTATCTAAGCCGTGCTGTATCCCTTTGCTCTCTGCCACTCGCTGGGGTGGTGGCCCAGCTCTGAGTGGCGATTAAAGCAAACCAATTATAACAAAGTTGTGATTATACCAAACCAATGCTGCCAGCAACTAGGTGAGATCACCTGATGAGACTTGGACATGGGTAATTCCAGACACAGAGCTGAAAGTGCTCTTGCGTTTAAATTTAAAAAATCGCATACTGGTGAGGAAGGTAATGAATTCGGTAAGAATGGAAAGTACACCCAGCACTGAAAGGGAGGCACCCCTTGCTGAGGTTTTAGAGAACTGGGAAAAGATACCCCTGGCACAGGCTTTGCTGAAATGAAAATTCATTATTTTGTGCCAGGAGGAATGGCCATTCCTGACTCGTACTAGAGGAGGACCCATGGATGTGTGGCCTCCTAGAGGAACTTCTAAGCCTCATAAACCAAAAAATTTGAGAATAATTTTAGAAGACTTTGGCAGCCAGGATATTGATTATTGGTATATACGGTATAACTGGGCACAGCAAAAATGTAAATCACCTAGAAGAAGGGTCCTAGCTAATGCAACTGCAAATTATTTTTTTTTATTTGTTAGTTGTTTAACTTAATTCTCACCCTCACATACCCTTCCCCTGAGTTGTTTGCCTCAGTATCATGTTTGGAGAGATTCTGTGGATTAGTTAATAAATGTTAACTAGTTATTTTGCCCCTTCCAAATCTTTCATCTTTGTGCATTACGTGCCCAAAATGTGGGTGAAAGGACAGGATAGAGACTTTTCTATTCTAATGTACTTTATAGGCTTTCTTTCCAACTAATCACCACCAACAGAGAGAGGAACAAACTCCAAAGCAGGGAACATCTTGAGATTTGCCTGTGGCACACTGTGAGCTCACAGGAATAACTTAATTGCCACTCATCCTCTTGGCTTCACACTACTACTACAGCAGTCTCTGGAGAACACTGTTTTCTTATGGTACATACGCACAGCTGTTCCAGTGCTTCTCTCTCCCCAGATCAGCATGTCCCTGACATCAAGTTAGTTTCAGTTTCCCTTCTGGAATTTGACTACTATTAATTAAACAAGGACCTCACAGATGAAGACAGACTACAAGAAGGAGTGTCAAATGCATCTATCAAAAAAAAAAAACCCCAAGCCACTTTCTTGTAGAACTTTAGTTCCTTCATGTTTTAGTCACCAGGAATCAGTGTGGGATGGCACACAACGTATAGTCTAAAGCAGTAAGCATAATGCCTTCAAAGACACCATGTACTCCCAGAGGAGTACAATGTCACTTTCCTGACTCACAAGGGAGAAAATGAATTGTGGCTGCTGAACATCCAGCCTTCAGAAAAAGACGGAATGCAGCACCAGCCTGCGGACGGGGCTGGCTGACTGGAGGGACGCGTGCTGCTCTCTGTACACGAGGCCAGCCAGCTCTCCCCAGCCAGCTGCATGCAGCTGTGCAACACAGGAGAAAACCAGAAGCACTCCAGAGATGAAAACAGCAAATGGATGAAAATTTGTGATCCTATCCCAAAAAATCTGAGTAGGTAAGGCATACTTCAAGGACAAAACTCCATGCTTTTGCTTCGTTGAGAACTCACTGTTCCTTCATCTCCCCTCCTCGGGCTTCTGCTCAGCGTTTCCAGCAGGATCAGAGGGCTCATTCTGCAGCTGCCGAACCTGGGACAGCTCCTCCGCCCAACGTGGGTTATTCACTGACTGTCAAGTTCCACCACCGAACGAGCTCATCTGACAAAGCCCGAACAGCAAAACCCTTGAACCGTCGATGCCCTGCCTGGCAGCCACCCTGACAGCGGCAGCTGCATTTTACCCGAAAGAAGCCTCCTGCAGCATGTGCGCTCCCGTGAGGGGCCCGTTCTCTCTAATCCCCCCCGGAGCAGTCTCCCCCCGTGCCCGGCCGACCCCCCCCTGCGCGGGGGCTCCGCAGGCGCCGCTCCCTGCCCGCACCGGGGCTACCGGCACCCGCGCCAAGGCAGCGCCCGGCGCACCGGGCCCGGCTGAGCCGTCACGGCAGGGCCGGGGGCGGGGGGGGCTGCGGGCCCGGCTGCGGGGGAGGGGCTGGGGCGGGGGGCAGCTGCGCGGGGCGAGCGGGGCCGCGGCAGGCTCGGGGGGGCTCTGGGGAGGCGCCAGCCGCCGCCCCCCCGGCTCTCGGGACCCCCGGGCCGCCCCCCCGGGGCGCGGCGGAAGGAGCCCCCCCTCGGCCCGCTCGCCCCCCGCGCCGCGCCGGCAGCCCGGGCCCCGCCGCTCCGGCCCGCAGCGCCGCCAGCCCCCGGCACGGCCCGGGCAGCGCGGCCGCAGCCCAGTGCCGGCAGCCGGCACCGCCCGGCGCTCCCGGCACAGCGCGGCCGCCCCCCGGCAGCGCAGCCCCCGGCCCCCCGCGCAGCCCCGCGCCCCCCAGCGCGGCTCCGGCCCCGCTCCCCGCCCCGGCCCGGGCCCCGCCGCCCCCCCGGCGCTCTCCCCCGCGCCCGCCGCTCGCCGCCCCGGCCCCCGCTCACCTGCCCCGGCGCGGCCGCGGCCCGGCGGCGCTCAGCGGCCGCTCCGCTCCCCGCCCCGGCCCCGCCGCCGGCAGCCGCCCCGCTACAGGGAGGGGCCGCCGCCGCCGGCCCCGCTGCCCGCCCCGGGGTCCCCCCGCCCCGGCCCTCAGCCGGAGCCCCGCGGGGAAAGGGGCCCTGGCCCGACCCCTCCCCCGGGCTCCTCGCAGCCCCTCGCCCGGCGCCGGGGGGTTACTCGGGGCACGGGGAGCGAGCCCCGGGAGCGAGCCCCGGGAGCGAGCCCGCTGCGGGGCTGGGGGCCCCCGCGCCCCCCCTGCCCCGGGACGCCTCGGCCGGCGTTCCCCGAGCCGCGCTCGCCGTTCCGGGGGGCTCTGCGACGCTCCCCTCCGTGCCCGCGCCGGGACGGGCTCCCCAGGGCACGGACCCCCCCGGCATGTGGGCACATGAAGGAGACCCCAGCGGGGCGCGGAGGGGCTGGGGCGGGTGCGGGGCGGGTGCGGGGCAGGGGGCAGCTGAGCTGAAGGGGGAGCCGGGAGCCAGGTGAACTCCTGAAATCCCCGTGGGGCCGCGGGACAAGGTGGCACCGTCATCGCAATCCAGGCTCACCGACCCCAAAAGGGGGGTCCTAATACCTGCTGGTCATGCAGGAGGTATTGAGGATGCCTTTTCAGGGTGGCCCGAAGCACGCCCTTGCCGAACCAACAAAGCTAAAGAAGTAACCAAAGTACTATTACAAGAAAGAGTACAGAGATTTGGGGTTCCAGCAGTAATCTCATCCGATTGGGGGCCACACTTCATTGAAAAAGTCATTCTGCAAGTTATTAAATTTTTAGGAATAGACTGGCAGTTACACACCCCATATAATCCACAAGCAAGTGGTCAAGTGGAAAATGAACCACCTAATTAAGCCGCAAATTGTAAAACCTGGACAGGAGGCTGGTTTATCTTGGCCTCAGTCATTGCCTCTGACGCGCCTGAGAATTAGAACCAAGCCCAGAGCTAAAGAAGGGCTAAGTTCTTTTGAGATATTGTATAGGAGACCTTATAGTATACAAACAGGAGCAGAGCGTCAGCCCGAGTTGAGAATGAAGTACTTACTGATTATGGAAGAAGCATGCAGAAACAGCTTCGAGACGTAGTTTTAGGAACTGGAGCTCCAGGTCTTGATGGACCTGTGCATAACATGGAGCCAGGAGATTATGTATGTGTCAGACCTCTTTCAGGTTCACCTCTGGAACAGAAGTGGGAAGGTCCTTTCCAAATACTGCTTACATCCCATACCGCAGTCAGAGTTAAGGAACAAGCATCCTGGATCCGCCACACCAGAGCGAAGGCAGCCCCTAAGTCACAATGGAAATCAACACCTACCAGACCTCTGCGGCTTCGGATCCAACGGAAAGACCATTGATTGTTTGTATGTTAACAATGTTCTGTACAGTAGGAACTCATTCTTGGGACCAGAATCTGTTTGTACAATTAACCCATAATGTAACGAATGCTTTGAATCTGGCAGATTGCTGGGTATGTTCAGCATTTTCCAGAGGTAGTAGAGAATTTCCATTATATGGTGTAATGGTATCACAGGCAAATTGGAGCTGGCCATTTAATCATAAAGGATTTGGTTGTTACAAATCTCCAGATAGTACAGCAGGACCCTGATATGAAGTACAGAAATCAGGAAATTCTACGATAATTAGAGGGAATGATGGGAATGAATGCTCCACTGACAGGATGGCTCAGTTTAAACTATACTGCTCTGAATTGGAGTGTATGTGGCCCGCCAATTCTAACACCAACTAATACAAAAGGAAAATATAGTATTACCCTGAAATGTGGGAAAGTGCATCTAGATATGCTCGCTAATCAGACCTATAGCTGCTTACATCAAGGATTATGGTGGTTATGTGGAGATGGCAGGGCCAGGAAAAGACTACCTAACTGACGGCAAGGTGAATCTGGGGTAGGATACCAGTTCCCCAAGGCAGGATATTTAATCATTCGCATCCTCCACCAGGTGTTTTGAGATCCCCATGGAAATTGGTTAAATGAGGAACTAATAACCCCCTGATGACCCAAAAGCCCCTCAGCATTCCATAGTTTTGCAAGACGGCATCTTCCTTCATTAGGGGTGAGTTAGAAAAAGCAATAATAAATATCTCTGCCACAATAGAACAAATGGAAAAACTCACCATAGGCGCTGTACAGGGAGTCCAACAAAGTTTCTTCATTAAGAAATGTAGTACTTCAAAACTGAACGGGTCTGAACAGACTTTTAGCAAAAGAAAGAGGATTGTGTATGGTTATTAATCAGACTTGCTGTGTCTATGTTAACCAAGAAAAACGTATTGAAACGGATTTGCAACAAATTTGGATAACCCCCAAAATACTACATCAAGTATCCCTAGATGACACTTCCTTTGGATTTTCTGACCTCTGGGAAAAGTTTACTTCTTGCCTACCTCATTTTATGTGGCTGAAGCAGCCCTTTGTTGTAGTTATCATAATTATTGTATTAGAATTATTGATTTGTATTACGTTACGATGCTTTCTGTGCATGTGAAAAAAAAATGATAGCAGTTATGAAGAATGGAAGAAACAAGGGCTAAGACAAAGGCTAGAAGATGGGAAATATTTTACCAGAATCCATACTAAGAATGGTATTGTTTAAGCAAAAGAATTTGCTAAGGGAAAAGAAAAGGGGGGGACTTGATGCGAGACAGCGCGGTGCCCCCCGAAAGCCGGGCTGCAGGCAGGAGCCGCCCCGGGGCCAGCAGCCGTCGGCAGGCGGGCAGGAGCCTCCCTGCCTGCAGAGAAGGGCTGGGGCTCGGCCCGCTCAGCGCCTCGGGGGGCAGCCAGGGCAGGGGGAGCTGAGCCCCACCGGCGTGGGAATACGGAGCCTGCTGGCAAGGGCCTGCGAGCTGCTGGAAGAAAACAGGCTGCTGAAGGGGTAAGGCTCAAGGACACCAGGGTACAATCACTGTGGTAGGGGGAGATCCCGACCTCCTACTCAAATGGGCCCCCCGAAGAGAGTGAATCCCCCCGCTCGGGGAGCACGGGGAGTAAATTTAAAATGAACTCTACCTTTAAATTGAAGCAAGAATGCAACTAACCAATAATTAGCTCGTAGGTGTAGACTTTGGGCAGAACTAACCAACTTCACTGTGTAAATATGTATCGTGAGTAAAACTACGTGTGCAAGTCAGGAGGAGCGACCCCCCTTGCACCCGGCACCGCAATAAACACCTCCGCTTTATAACTTACCCTGGGTTACGGAGTTTAATTCCGCACGTCAGACGGAATAAGCAGCCTTTTTACTAAGCAGTTAGTTCTTCACCTACCATTTCCCCAGCTACTCTCTCACCTGAATACGCTCAAACATCGACCTGCAGTAAAACTCTTCTGCAGAGCCTCTGTGCCTGCTCTGCAGCCTCAGGATTTCAGGCAGGGAGAGCAGTTTGCTGCCGCTCCTCTCCTGCCCCTCCAGATGCCTTTGCTCCTGTGCTCACTGCCTGCTGCCCGGGGGGGATGGGGGCGGTGGGGGGGGTGGTGATGGCTCACTCCCACCCATTGCCCTGCAGGACAGAGAAATCCACCGCATTACAGACAGGGTTGGCCCGGCAAGTCTCTGCCTCCTCTTTCATGAGGTCAAGGGTATCGTATAGGAAGTTTTCACTGTATTAACATTTCTCTTAATACAGGAGATAGGACTTCAGTAAGTTCCATGCTACTGCCAATAGTGTTGCACTGCAATTAATTTGAGAGAAATCTCAAATAATATCCTGCAGTAGGAGAGAAATTATTTTAAAATTTGTTTTGATTATGCTCAACTTATTTATTCAAGATTTTGTCAGCAAGCAAGCATTGCTGTTTTTCAGTCTTTGACAAAGCGGAGCTCTCCTATTACCATTCCTCTGTCAGAACTCCAAGCAAGGATTACAAAGTTCGGGAGAGAAAAAATCCTTTAATAGACTGAACTGACAGGATTTTTTTGTGTGTATGTTTTCTCTTAAAATATAGATATACAGTGAAGGCCTGATGAAAAGGCATATAATAAAAGGATTACCAAAGTTAGCATGACATTCAAAAAACAATCAAACTCTTTTCTCTTTCTCTAAGCATTAGTTCATATAGTTGCAGTACTTTGAATAAAAATGGATCTTGACAATAGTCATACTATAAACAGTGGAAATGCTTATTATTTTTCTTGTGCTCACTGGAATCCGTATATAATACAAAACACTAACAGTCAGACCACAGAGGATGCCATTATGATTTGACATAATGAGTAACTGCTTTATCTGTCTTTGTCCAGGTGTTACTGTACAATACAAAATTTGCATGTGAGTCCAAAGAACAGCAGACGTTGATGTTGGGATGCTGCATATTCAGTTGTTCCACTTCAATAATGAGCTAAGTGGATGCCAGGAAGAATTTCTCCGGATAAAACCTTAAATTTACCAGAGGAGGGACCTAATTTGGCAGACTTTTAGTTACCACGCCTTATCCTTTGGTTTTTCCTGTGTTCCCAAAGCCTTGCTGATGTTACAGATTTTTTGTACTTGAACATGATTGTGAGCAAGAGTTGGCCATCAGGCCACAAATCAATAGGCAGTACTAATCAGAGCAAGAGTCAAGTTGAAGTTGGTTCAGTCAGATTAAGCTTGCTTTTTGCTTAGCATGGTAAATGTTGATCTGCATCGATCATCAAGTTGTGTTCAGCAATCCTCTCAATTCCTCAGGACCGCTACATTCAAACAGACTTTGTGCAGAAATCTTCAAACAAACCCAAAACCCCCAATCCAAACAAAACAAAACTTTCATCAGTTCCAACTCCCTAACGTTTGGAGATTGTGTTAAGATATTTTTAGATCTGTGGGTGAAAAATTGGCACAGTGGCGCAGAACATCATCACAGATGAATTATCTTATATGTCTGATTTATTATTTTTTTTTGTCTGCTTGCAATTTCAGATTTTCCGGAAAGGAAATTGGTTCAGTATGTCTTCCAAACATTCTTGCTGCTTGACACAGTGCTTTGCAAAGAATGATGAAAACACAGTCTATGCCATAGGAGGCAGATGATTAAAAAGAAAAGAAGCTTTGATCTGTTACTTCTGTGTCATTCAAGAGTAATACCACTGTAAATAGTACTAAGATGTTACAAAAGTGTATATGAAATCAGAATATGTTACAAATATCAGAGGTAGAGACATCAAAGAGCAATGAGAAAAAGGGAAAGAGATAAATGTAAAAAGAACTTTTGAGATAGACTAATGTTAGCACAAAGCAGATTAGTAGTTCTTAAGGTGGTGGGAGAAAAGATTCTGTTTAGTAGTATAGCATGTTCCAAAATAGAAATATTTTTGTGGCTACAATTTAAACTTGGTAAAATAGATTCATTAGAGCTATTTGTTCATCTATGTAAGTGCTTTGTGAGCCATGTAATTTTAAAAAAAGCTTGATATTAAATATATCTTGAACCTATGAGTTAGTAAGATCTATCCGATAAGTCACGTATACCTAATTGCATACCCGTAGTTTAAACCAAGCCTCATCATTGCTGTTGGGGCAATGCACAGGACCTTAACGAGCTGTAGGTGAAACCCCAGGATGAGTTGTGGAGTTTATGTTTGCTTTACAGAGTCCATGCTGACTACCCAAACATCCCAGCTATTTCTGCAAAGCGGTGTTGGGGTATGCTTCCAACAGAAACCAGCCTAATGGGTATTTTCTAGGGTAACAGAGAGAGCGGCGTGTACTAATCAGCTGCCACTTTCTGAAACTCACTATAGTTCAACAGCTACATTGGTAACTGATTCCAAATCTTCAGCTGCTGTTTCTGAAATGCTGAACTGCATTTCAGTCTTTTTCATCTTGTTAGCAGCTCCATCTTCATCATGGCACAGGCCAACAAATGCCCAGATACAAAGTTAAATTTCCACTAGTAGATATGGGAAGCATCCTTTCTTTTTCTTTTTTAAATCTGCAGATCCATTTTTCCAGAAAATACAGTTCTTGATTTTTTATTCCTAATCCTATTAATCAAGTGAAATATTTTTCCCACTCCTTATTCCAACAATTTAAGGAAGTGATCATGAATAATTTTTGCTGGCAACACACATTCCTTGAAAACAGAAGTTACTGTCCATATGCCTTTGCAGTAAAATATGTCTACCTTACAGAAAATAGGAAATTAATCTTTTTCATCTTCTCACATTGAGCAAATCTCACATAACAAAATATTTAAAGAGGTACATTGGAAAAGGATCTTGTTGAAGTAATCCCTTCCAGGAGGAAGTGATCATTACCTTGAGGCCACCCCCTTTATAGAAATACCTATATAGATTTCCACATATATATATATGTGGAATATATACATATATATTACACACACACACACACGCATGCATGCACATTTCCACAAAGAAATCTACAGGTACAAATGGCTTATATCACAAGCACATATAGGCACAAAAGTTCAAGGGGACAAGGCACTCCCCCAGATTATAATAGCAATGATGGTAGCGAACCTCATTCTAAATATGTTATACTTCCTGCATACTCTAACTTTTTGTAAAACTCCATCCTCATACACGCTTAGGCAATGTTGGCTGCTCTAAGCGACATAGTTTAACACTAGCAAACGTATGCAGGCAGAGTATGAAATTATTGAAGGGGATTCAAGGAAAGAATGGGCTATACTATACAGAAAATGTGGAGAAGTAGGGGAGACATGCAGAATTATTCACAAGGTGAAAAGGGGAAGCTATTTCAGGCACTCTGTTTCAGAGACAATTCAGAGAAATATTTTAACAGTCTGATTTGATAAATAACATCAAGCATACACACATAAAAAGCACACTAAAAAAACATACTCAAACATACTCCTGGAAGAAGATGTATTTTGGACTTTCATACCTCAAACAGCCACACATACGTTAGTAATTACATATGCATTCTCAAGTTCATATGCGTTCTGCTGTGTTTTGGAGGTTTATCTGATGAACTCACTGTGAAAAGAAGGTTTCATATAGGCACTGGGATCTGATAACATCACTAACAACAAAAAGCAATTCTTACAAATCAGTTCCAGTTACTTCTGAGCTCCAAACATTAACTAAAGACTGTTTAAAGAGGCTCCTGAGAAGCAGAAATGCTTTCCAGCTGTAAAATCTAATATAGAAGATACAGCTCAATGCCCCAGGCTGTCAGCTGGGAAAGCTCAGGTCAGAATTTAGGGAAGCCTAACCATAACCTTCAGATAATCGGTAAAAGTCACAGCTTCAAGAAATGAACAGGATCATCTCATCAATGCAAACAGGGCAGGCAATGCTTCAACAGTAGCTGAACACTTGTCTCCTAAGGCAAGACAGGGCACGGAAGGAAAGGCCAAGGAAGTCCCTAGACACAGGAGGGAATGCGGTTTGTTGTGATTCTTTTGTTCTATGCGTTGGAACGTACCATCTTCTTCTAATCGCATACATTTAGCTTGATTCTTCATACAGTTGTTTATGACACACACTCATCTCAGGAATGGGAATGGAAAAAGAAACACCGGATATTGGTACTGCAAATTTGCGTAAGAAAAAATACTCAGGTGTAATGCATTTAGGATATGGGTGAAAGAGAAATTCTTGTCAAGATGTGCAGTGACATAACATCTAGATTAATTTTGTCTAAGAAATTAATAAACTAATCTGTTTCGGTTATTCAGCAAGAAAGATGACTTTTCCCCAAGACAACCTGGGTTCATAAAGAATTAATGTCTGTGACTCTTTCTGTGAAAACAATAACCATGAATAGTTTTACACAATTTTTATAAAAGACGATTCAGCACAAACAGTGGAGTAATTATTGCCTTCCTCTATCTGTCTTTTAAAAAATAAATATAGTCAATCTTAACCTGTAATAGGTCGAGCACATTTGCAGAGTGGGACTGAGAAACAGCCAGTTTGGAACATTCTGCTATAACTGCAAAATTAAAACACAAATGCACCGGTTTTTCTTTAAAAAGCACAGGAAAGAAACTAGGGCTTACAGCACTGCAGTTACATTTTCCATACAGGATTTCTAATACCCACAAAGCTCTTACCAGCTACTATTATTTCTAACAAACACCAAAGCAACGTGTAGCCTTTTTCACTTAGTGATAATGGATTAAGTCTAATTCCTACACAACAGCAAAGATAATTGGGAAAATCACCACATACAGTTCACCAGCTCAAAGAATGATGAAGATAAGGTGAAACTAAGAGACTCTGATCACAGTATCAAAAAACCTCAAACGAATTGCTAAGAGACAAGCAAAGGTGCAGAGTGAAACAAAGACATGATTAAAGGGTGTATTAACAATGGACAAGAAAAAATGGCCTATTAACTAACCATTTACCTACCTAACATTTACCTAGGAGACTGAATACCTATTTCATGAGAAACATTTAACCTATGAATTAATGCCTGCTTCAGTTCTGTGGCAACATGACGACGCCTAAGGAAAAAAAGGTATTTCGAAAAGCTGTCGGTTTCCACTTCTAGGACATGGGGATGTAGATCAGAGCAGAGCAGGTACGTTGTTCCTGCTACCCTTCTGCTTGAAAAATCACTAGAAGTTGAAACCAGCTTTTCTAGAACACTGACAGAGAAGAAAGGTTTGATCAATAAATTTCTTAAGGCTGGACAAGATACATGAAAGCTTATGGGCATGTTTTGTGAAAGAACACTGAGAATAGAATGCTGAAGCTTGAGCAAGTTTTGGAGCAGCTTCTGTTCATCTGTGTAGGACTGCAGAAAACCCACTCCTCTCTCAGACTCTTTCTGAAAAATTCTTATTAAGTAGGAATTTTAACTGCAACTAACATTCTTGATCTGTTCCTGTATAGCAATGTGAAAGTTTATATATTAAGTTCTGATTTGGATAGCTACTTAGGAAAAATAGCATATTTCCATATTGCAATGTTTAACTTTGTTTTTTCTCCATCTACTCATAAATATTATTTACTACTGGTATTATAATTGCTTTATTGTAACTAAACCAACCAAACAGCAAATAAAGTTTTCTATTTCACTTGTTAAACTCCTGAATTCATGAAGCTGTGGTCTGATTTCCTCCAAAGACAAACAGGCTTGAAACAGTAATTCATGTCCTGTAGTAACTCTGCTTTATGCTTTTCATATGCTGCCTGCAGGCACAGCGAACAGGAATAAAAATGGGAACACAACACCAACAGATCTTGTTCTGTTCTCTGTATCTATGCTTTTAGCTCCCACACTCTGATTATTTGTTAGAGCTCCTACAGCTCTGGGAAATGACAGACTCACAAATATGCTGAAAACAGCAGCCCTCCTCCCTTCAGGGTCTCGTTCTCAGGGCGAACGGAAGAATTGCAGAACCAGCGTGCCGTTCCCTTCCCACCTCAGAGACTGAGATCAGTGGCCCATGGAAAATTTCATACCAAGGAGGTCACAGGCCGGAGTTACTAGGAAGTCGAATGACAACAGTGGATGAAGATACATAATTTTGTCAACTAACTTTCGACATTCTATTAGTATATTGTATCGCTGTCCTCTATATCACTTTGTTTCTTACAGCAAAGAAGGAAAGATCCTTCCTATAAAAGCAAAGTGATTCTATATCCTGCATTGCCTTTTCCCCTCTTACTAACCAGTGGGCATGAAAGTTCTCCAAGTAAGTTCCTTTCTGCAAATGAGGGAAATGTTCCATCACCTCCCATACCAACTGGAAACTGGATGGGCATCGAGAATGCAGAAAACAGCTAGCGTTCTGCATATACTTAATACTGAACCTATCGTTATCTTCTCAAAATGGAAGTTTCCAAGGAAACAAGAAGAAAAGAGGATATGAGAAATGTAAATGTGAAAGAGCAAAAAAAGGAAAGAAGTGGTATTATTTTTTTAATTTACATATACACGTACACTTATTAAATTGCAATTATGATCCATAGGCTTATCATTTCATTCATTTATTGACAGTAATAGCTACTTGGATTGCCAAGATCAAGCTTCAGTCGTGCTAACAACTGCATATTCACAAAGGAATTCCTGTTCCACAAGATGTATTCTCTAAATAAATCAATTTAAATAAATCTCCTTCTACGACAAGGTGAGCCACCCAGTGGACAAGGGAAATGCTGTGGGTGGTGTCTACCTGGACACTGACACCGTCTCCCACAGCATCTCCCGGAGAACCTGGCTGCTCCTGGCCGGGCCGGGCGCTCTGCGCGGGGTTAGGAGCTGCCTGGAGCGAGCCCAGAGCGCGGTGGGGAATGGAGCTACATCCCGCTGGCGCCGGGCACAGCGGGTGTCCCCAGGGCTTGGTGGCGGGGCCAGTCCTGTTCAACATCTTCACCGAGGGCGCAGACGAGGGGATGGAGCGCACCCTCCGTCAGTTGGCAGAGGACACCAAGCTGGGCAGGAGCGTCGATCTGCCGGGGGGGCAGGGGGCTCTGCAGGGGGCTGGGCAGGCCAGGCCGAGGGGCTGAGGCCACTTGGATGGGGTTCAACAGGGCTCTGTGCCGGGCCCTGCCCTGGGTCACACCAGCCCCAGGCAGCTGCAGGCGGGGGGCAGGGGCTGGGTTGCTGCTGGTGGGAAAGGGCCTGGAGGGGTGGTCAGTGGCCGGCTGGGCACGAGCCCCCAGTGTGCCCAGGTGGCCAAGACGGCCAGCAGCAGCCTGGCCTGTATCAGAAACAGTGTGGCCAGCAGGACCAGGGCAGTGACCGTCCTCCTATACCCGGCACTGGTGGGGCCGCACCTGGAATGCCACGTTCAGCTTGCGGCCCCTCACTGCAAGAGAGACACCGAGGGGCTGGAGCGTGTCCAGAGACGAGTAGGGGGCTGGGGAAGGGGCTGGGGCACAAGGCTGACGGGGAGCATCTGAGGGCACTGGGGGGGTTGAGGCTGGGGGGGTGCTCAGGGGGGACCTTCTCACTCCCTACAGCTGCCTGACAGAGGCTGTAGGCAGGGGGGGTTGCTCTTTTCTCCCAGGTAACAAGCAACAGGACAAGAGCAAATGGCCTCAAGCTGCACTAGGGGAGGTTTAGATTGGATATTAGGAGACATTTCTTCACTGAAAGGGTGCCCAAGCATTGGAACGGGCTGCCCAGGGAGGTGGTAGAATCACCATCCCTGGAGGCGTTTAGAAAACACATAGATGCTGCGCTTAAGCGACATGGTTAGTGGTGGGCTTGGCAGTGCTGGGTTAATGGCTGGGCTTGATGATCTCAAAGGTCTTTTCCAACCTACATGATTCCATGATTCTAAACAGACAATATAGACAATAAGAAGCATCAGCCCCATATTTGACCTAACTGAAAAGATAATGATAATAAAATCAAATACATTGTTAAAATCATAGACAAAATCTGTATCCAGTCAGGAACAGGACACAGA